>NC_138906.1:105902357-105929857 GCF_965231255.1 Vanellus vanellus
TTTAGCAATGTAAGTTCATGACTCCATAAAATTTGGGAAGTATGGGGACACTGTGCACTGATAAAATGCCAATGTCACTTGCCTAAATTAAGAAACACATTCAGATCTGGTTTAAACTCTAATTAAGAAAGCCATTTTTTAAAAAGATTATTTTTCAAACCAAAATTATTCCCAGCACTGTCACATCACATGATCAACCGGAAGACAGCACTGTTGTAGCAAACCCAGGAAACATACTTGCTGTGCTGCTTTCATCCAAAATAATTCCTTTTAAAAACACCAAAACAAACTAAGAAACAAACAAACAAGGAAAGAAAAATTCCATACCCAGCAAAATAAATAAATACAAAAGACAATTTAACTTAATTATACCAGGAACACGGATGAATGACAATGAAAAAATAACTAAAATAATTAAAATAGACCACATTCAGACTTTCACGTTACTCAAAATTATTAAGCTAACGGCTAAATTCCAGAGCTTGAAAAAGCTTAAACTTTTAGTATTTTTGTCTATCAAGGAATAAAGATACCTTCTTGTTGTTACAAGCTATGACACTTTAAGGTGAGGGAAGAAAAAAAGCCAAAAGCCAACCCTCCAAAACCCTACCCTTTAACAATTCTTTGAAATACAACCTCCTACGTCATTTAATTTTTGAAAACCCTAAGGTCATGTAACACACTTTCTCTGTCATTTGTAAGTACATTAACTCAGTGGCCATACGACAGTGAAATTATGATAATGGGCTGCTAAAATGGGTCATGCAGACACTGCGTTTCATGTCAGCTTCAAACAACAGTGAGAATATAGTCCAAATCAAATAAGACAGTACAAAAGCACATGGTTTACTTTTCTCAAGGCTTTGCCAGTAACTGGGAAGGAGGGTGCAACCACTAAATATAAATGTACTAGTGGAGTTTCCCACCTATGAAATGTCCTTCTCTCCCCACCCATGACGCACTAAAAGAAAACTGCCATGACAAAGCAGCAAACTTTTTAGTAAAAGACCGTATTGTTCCTTGCAAGGTTTTCCTTTGCATAATGCAAAGGTTATCGCTAGACAAAGCCCACATTCTTAAAATGAAAACAGCTTCATATAAGAAGACGGAGAACAACACAAATCCTCAGACAAAATAAAATAGTTTTTGACTTGTTAGAGTATACAATCATTAGTATGCACTCTTCTGTCTGTACACAAAATTCAATGGATACTATTGCCTAAAGCCTAGGCAGTTCATCGGCATATGTAAGTATCCTTTGAAGAGCCAAAAATTAAAACATATCTAATTTGATATACATACAGAAGCCAACAAGCCGCAGGATTAAAAATTATTATTATTATTATTATTATTATTATTATTATTATTATTATTATTACTACTACTACTACTACTACTACTATAGAGTTGAACGACAAAATAATCCTGAAGTGCACACTTCAGGGACAGTTTGTTTATGTTCCTGCTTGTATCAATCTAAAGGATCAGGAATACTGTTTGCAAAATTCACGCAAGCATGGCACATCAGGGTTTGCTTGTCCTTCCGTTTTTCATACATAGTGTTGCAGTTGGGAGGAAAAGAACCGCAGTGTTGAGACTGTTAAAAACGACCTCCTGAAAATGCAGGCAAGCCGCACAGGATCGAAATCTGTGCACCAGTTAAAATCATACAACTGCATTTAACCCATTGATTTTCTTATGATATTAATACTTATTAACTACCTGTAATAAAGGCATAATTTTCTATAAAAAGCCCTTTTCTCTTTCTTTGTCTTTTCTGCACAATTTGAAAACTGTCAGTCTAATAGTTCCTAAGAGAACTCAAAGCAGTAAGGTTGACGAACACAAAAGCATAGAAACACCATCGCATGCAAAAGTTAGCTGAATAGCACAGATAATTGCTTAGATAATTATTTTGATAGAAGCCCTGCTGAAAGCTCCTGTATTTTTTTATACATGTTAAGTGTACATGACCCATCTCCTACACGTGCGCTATATGTTGGTTCATAACCGAATTAGTGACTTTTTGCTTTTTCTTTTTGTTCAAGATAATAAATAACATGTGCAGTTAGCTAAAAGGAGAATGGGCAACCTAGATTACCAGGCTCGTATTTATTTTTAAGCAAATTGTGTCTGTCAGACAGGGGGAGAAATCAAGTTACATAATTTATGTAAGGGGTGTCCATTATGTACATAGTAATGTAGTGGTCTGTGAGAAGACAAGCAAGTAGCAGTGAGAGAAGTTGCTCTTGAGGAAGATCACATTGCCCAGCTCCAGCCCGTGAGCTTCCTGAGCCTTATGCAGCCTGACTGACAATGAGATTTAATGTAGCCTAACTATAGTAGCCTTGAGCAGAGATGCAATTATAACAGGAAGGCATAGAGAGTTTTAGTGTATTAGACTGTATCAGACTGTTGCGAGCATCAGTGGAGCAATCAGCAAATGCTCACTTTTCCAGACTCTTTCCCCCACCACCTGAAAATTCAGAACATAAGAACCTTCCACTATTAAGAACTTGAGTAAAGGTCATTTTGTTTTCCTCAATACCATAAAAAATGGCAGAGCTAGATTTGACATGCATATGCAAATCAGCACAGAGGAAAAAAACCTGATTTTCCTTCACACTGGATTACTGTATGTGTATGAAATGTTGATATAAACACCTTGACTAAGAAAAAAACCCACACCAGCTCTGTGGTTTAATTGGCAGGATACACTTAACAGATGTAGCAGTGCTGGACAAGGTTATTGTCTCATGGCAGACGATAACAAAAATGTACAATGCTATACTGGTCAGAAAAATATAAATTCAGCTGAAGTTGTATTTTAACATACTTCTATCACTTATACAAACAAGATGGAGAGATATTTTACAATAACTTAGAATAATATATCAATTACAGGTAGCTGGTTAATAATACCAGTATATGTAATACAAAACAAATGTAAATATTTATATGGGGGAGAAAAAGATCGCCATGGCTGTTCAATTTGTAGACATTTGAGGTGTCCTAATATGCAATATGTCACTTAGTGCTTTGACATCCAACCTTTTTTGGACTTAATTAATGCTTTCGTTTCAAAGAGTTTTGTGTATATGAATCTACTGACTAAATAACTGCACCCACCCCTCAAAAAAATTGAAACCATTTTATTTCACTGAGAAGATAACCAACCCAAATGTGTGTTTATATGAAGTTTAGAAGGAGAACTTTTGGCAAGAGTAAATAGAGACTGTTATTTTGACCGTACTTTTCATAAAACACATGTTCACACAGAACCACAAAAGGCATACATACAGACTAAATATATGAAAAAACAAATCCCAATCCCACCTATTTATCACAAAAGGAGTTGCCAAATCATGTATGAACTTCTACAAGCCATTCATTCTAAACTTCTTTTTTAAGCCTTGTGATGGGTCTAGATAGATACTACGTGCATTAAAGTAACACAGAAATATACCCTAATCTAGCACTAACATCTTTAATTTGTCACTTTCATGGCAGGCATTTCCAGATAGTCTAGAGGTCCAGAAATTTTATGTTGCCAGCACAAAAGCAACTGAAGTACCTGACCACTTAAGCCCTCGTATTTTAAAATTCATGACAGAGGCAAAGTAAATTTTACTAAAGACTATTATATAATCAATAATTGGTTCAAAACATTTTTCTCATGGAAAGTTATGATGTTATTTCAAGCAACTGCTTATTACTATGTTATAAAGCATATTCCTCCGCAATATTCTGTTCAGGATCATGAAACCTTGGCAGCATTATGCCTTTCCTCTTGATATACAGCAAGAAGTAACAGAGTTTGGGACAGTAATAAAAAGGATTCATCACTTTAAAATAGTTTAACATCCATTGTGTGCATTAAATGTTGGGGAAATGTTTGCAGGAACTACTGCAAAAGAGCTGCAAATCTAATTCTTTTCCCTTGTCTGATTGATACAATCAGGAATTCATTTAAATGGTCCTTTAGTGAGCTGTCATCAAACTGCAGCCCATTTACAGAAGGTTAGCTAATTAATGAACTCTTGATTGAAGATTAATTTGGCAACGCTTTTTAATTTTCGCCTTAAAACCATGACAAACAATGATGTGTTTTAATTAGAGCTTCAGCTATAGCTGCGTGCTTTATATACATCTTTGATATTGTAAACAGATCACATCTATTCATTAGTAAATAGATAATAATGTTTAATTATCTGGAAATTAACAAAAGACTAACAACGTATCCTTATTTTACACATGCAGAAATAACGTATGTCCATAAAATGAAATGTCTTATCGAAGAACGTAGATTCCACCACTCTACATCCAAAATCCCTCTGTAACACATTGCTTTAATAAAAACTAAGTCCTAATTAAAAAGAAAAATATGAGTGGGTGTATTCTGTACGCATACCTACAGATGTAGTAATCCAACTATCCAGTATAAACCTGCTTCTTCTACCATAAAAATAATGCTGTCTTCACGTAAACTGTGATATTTCTGTACAATGATCAGTGATTTATTTGCGAAATTGCTAGAATGGTGAAGCCACACAGAGGTCTCAAAGCTTTCGACCAAGGTAAATAAAATGTCATAATATATTTAGCAAATAATAATGGAAAAAATAGAGAAAAACATCAACAGAAGATACCAGGAAACAAATGGGAATGGGGAGGAATAAAATTCCTAGCATTTCTTCCCCCAAATAAAGTCACTGTTCATAAAGTCACTGTGCCTCAGCCTAAACAATAGCAGCAAATTTAACTGTATTTTCAAAAAAAGTTCAATCACATTATTTTTCAATTTATCATTTTAATTTTCAGTACCATCTTCTATTTGCAACTTTTTGTTTTCCTTTTTAAAAGACATGCCCTTTCCTTTTTTTTTTCATGTGCCATGACCCCCAATTCAGTTATTCTAACCACAAAAAGGCTGCAATGAAACACTATCATTAAGTGATAGCAGCAGTAAGTTCCTGTATTTTGTCTGTGTTTTTGTTTGTGTGTTTGCTTTAAGGACAGGAAAGTGGAATAGCATTTAAGATGCTCATAATAACCATGCTCACAAATAACACAATCAATAGCTTGTGGTTTTTTCAGAAATCATTTTCAACTAACTTGTCTCCTAACACTGGAGACGTAGAGTGCTTTCATCTGTTCAAGATCTGGCCTTTAATTGCTTCAGATTAACATTAAAATGCTATAATGCTTACCAAAAATGTCTTAGCTATCATTTCATGTATTTTATTTCATTTTAAACACTGTTATATATTAATGACAAAATAGTCATCGATAACAGCAAAGGTAAACCTAGAAATTAATTCAGTCTAAGAAGGTCTCACTTCCCCATTGATTACGTAGTCAGAGCTTAGGTAGGCAGCTGAAAGGTTCTGAATCAAACCAGAGTCTTCACCTGAACATAAGAAACTCACAGCACATGTATGTACTTATCCAAGGAAGTATCTTCTCCTGGTTAGATGAATATGTGAGCCTTTCTGTAGAGAAATAGCATGCAGAACGTTGGAGCCAGACATGAATTGCTGGAAAAGCTCGGGGTTTTCTTTAATTCCATCTTTGGTTTTCGTTGACTTTACAGCAGGTAATGTTTCTCAGAGGTTTATGTACAGTATAATCAAGTATCAGGAAGAACATGAATTCTTTAATATAGTGTGGCCATGTCTTCATAAAGAGAAAAATCCCAATCCCAAACAGACATCTAAACAGACAAAGAGTACTCCTAGCTTACATGCTTATTTACTGTGTCCCAGCTAAGTAGTATTATTATTGTCAGCATTATGGCCAGAAATCATTACCCACTGTGGATGTACGACCTCTCATATTCCAGTTTAGTCACATTTTTGATAATATAGAACACCTGTGGAAAGTACATCAATAGCTAATCAAAAAGTAGTACCACAAAAACATGCTGTGTTTTGTTTTCTCATGTGACTTAGTATCTGAAAAGAGTGGGAGAAACCACAGGAACAAGTTGACTGCGTACATGCAAATGCTCCAAGAGCTACCAAAACCAATGAAGAAGAAAAATTATTGCTACGATAACTAACACCTGTGAGTAAACACAATATGCTTTGACAAAAATAAATGCATAAAGTAAAACATAAAGGCCAAATCCAATTCTACGTTCACTAACACAGGTACAAACTCATGTACTCTCCTGACATAACATGGGTATAAGAGAGGAAAGAATTTGGCCCACTAAATGCATCTTTGCAATCCAGCAACTGTTCCCCTAACCAAGCTGAAAAAAAAAAAAAAAAGGGTAGAGGATAAGAGATCTAGTAATGTAAAATCAGTGCCACACAAATATTTGAGAAACAGCTTTCATCAGAGCTGTCTAGCCCTAGATGTTTAAAATCATCTGTGTGGAAGGAAAGAGGAGAAAGAGGAAAATCACCTCCTTGTTCCAAAAGAAATGTTAGATTTTTGTACAATTATTTTTGTTTGAGTGGGTTGTGGAGAGCATTAAAGGAAATGAAGAGAAAAAGTGTTTTCATCAGTTGTTAGTTCGTGCTTGAAAAGCTCAAATACTGTTTCATTTTAATAGTTCATTCTCGGCATCTATGTACGCCTCGGTGCAGAATACAGGCACTAGCAATGTAGGGAAAAGAACGCGTGATATTACAGGTAAAGGAAAGGAGCGTGACAGACACCATCGGACAGTGGTTTTCCTCCCGCCACAGGAGCACAGCAAGACTATGATTCTATGATTCTAAGTCCTCATCCAGTGCCTGCAGTGGAATGCTTTCGCTAACGGGAGCGTGCTCGGGAGTACATGCAGCACAGAGCCGTCTGGGTCCCCGGCTCTTCGGCAATGGCTGAGTGACTTACTTGGTATTGTTCAATACGGTTAAGTTGAACATACATCAGCTATCATGATTTTTTCAAAAAGCACAAACAGAAAAAAAAAAACAAAACCAAAGGCCACAATATAAAACATTTTTGTTCCTTTTATTTTGTAAAGTGTGGTTTTGTTCAGATGACAACTTCTGTTGCTGCTTCGCAGTGCGTTTTGTAAAATTCTTAGGACCTGCTCCTACCACGGGATGCATATCCTCTGCAAAATACTACCTGCCCTTTTTGTCACCAAGGGTAAATCATAGGAGGTACTGAGCAAATCACAGGAGCAGGCCCTTATTCACTATGTCATCCTACTGTTAAATCTTCGCTAAAATGTGAGGGGAGAGCTCGAGACTTTGCTTTTTGCTGTTTGGTCTTTTCATAAACATTATCAAGTGCATGGATGGCAAAATGCAAATCCGCAAGGGTTTGTGTTTTCTGATCCAAACATGAATTTACTTAAACAGGGAACCCCGTAAGTATGTTAGAATACTAAAATACAAGAGGTTAGGAAACTACAGAGTATACTCATTTTTCAGAAGTAATGATAAGAATATTAATACTTAGCTGGGAAACTGTAAACAAGCAAGCTAGCTGCAAAAACTATTTTAATCCCACACCTGCTTACAGAAAATATTATACATATACATGGCACTAATTTGCAGCTGTAATGGAAAATAAAATCTAAATTTTATGACTTGGTTCTATCTATCTATCTGAAGAAAAACACAACATTGCACTAGTGGATATTCTATGACTTAAGGAGTAACAAACAATAACGTATATATTATGAAAGCTATACCTAGGTAGTGACATCCATGGCACACACACAGCTACCTTTAAAGTAGAAAACCTTGGGTATCTAAAAAAATGCACCTCTTCACTCTTTGGATGGGACATTTGCAGCCAAAAACCCTCCAAATGTATCATACAGCCTTAAACCAGACACTAGAATCTGGTTGGATTAACATTTCCCATCCAAGCTCCTTATTTCATAATGCCTGTTTTATTCATATGAAAACACCACAGAATTCTAGAGTCAATTTCTCTGTGTATCAGAAATCTGACTGCCACTCATGGCCAGGGTCTTCCTTTCCTGCAATCAATCTAAAAATACAAATCTGAGATTTAAGGATGCAGATTTCAAGCCAATGAATTACTTAAAATCGAGGCACAATTTTAAAATGCCCTGGGAACACTCACATATTTAAAGCAAGGTGTATGCTTAACCTTTGAGAAATTAAGTTACTGTCTTTCTGACATGCATACATACTTGTCAACAGGACTCAAAATACACATCAGAGGAACACACAGAAATGGGTTTCCAGTTTCAAAATGAGGACCTGAGACTCACTAACTACATTAGAAGCCACACTGCACACTCCAAACTATCAGAAGCAAAAAGCTAGAATTTCCTAAAGTGGTTGAAACATAATACACAATAAACCAAATATCTTGTCCCAGTGATGCTCTGAAAGAATAAGCTTGATTTAGAAAGAATTTCAGTACTGGAACTGAGTAAAAATAATATATCACACATTGCTGTGTTAGACTCTTGCGTTTAGGAGAATACAGTCACCTAGTCTCAAACAGTTTTAATTCTGACTTAAAAGACTTAAGGGAAACTAAAGATCAGTTTCTAAAGGTATATTTGGGTCTTTTATTTTTTTTTAATTTAGAAAATACCATCTACTGGTATTTCTTTCCTGATTCTTGAAAACAGGTGAAACCTGATCCCTTTTTGGTTACTTCTGCATTCATATGCTGGCATCACAGACACTGCTAAAGACTGGGAGCATTAAAGTTTAGTTTACTGCCAGGGCTCAGATCAATAAAGGAGAGCTTTTCTTGTGTGTCTTACCAAACCGAGGTCTCCTTGCATTCATACAGTGCAAAAAATCCCACTAGGGCCCATAAAAGAGGGAACTGAGATCCAGGCACCTGATATTTTTTTTTCAAAAGAGATATTGTCTCATATTGTTAACCTTCATTTTCAATGAGAGGTAAAGAGGAAGAGGCAGCATTTGGTGCAGTCTATCACAGTGTTAACCAAGGGACAGTCAACCTCAGGGCTGGCACACTCCGCAGCATAGAGTTTCCTCCCTCTTGCCTGCTTTTGCCCATTGCAGCTAAGAGCTACTTCTTTAATTGCTTACCTGCTTCCAAACAACAAGCATTTGTCTATATTCCTGGGCTTTATAATTATAATTATAAATCAATGTGCATTAATAAATTAAGTTTAGAAGAGCTTAGTTGGCTTGCTATTTATGGCATTATAAAATACTCACACGTTATGTGAACAATCTCAAGAGGCTTCTATTATCTATTCTCCAAATCTTTTTATGATTATAATCTCATAATCATTTCAGAAAGAAATGGGCAAAGTAGCTTTGCAAACATTTATTTAATTTCTCAATATTGTAATTTGGAATATTGTCTCCCCTGTCCCACTATAGAAATTTCAAAATAACAAAAAAAAAAATGCTCTGCCTGGGTTACAGGGCACAGGAAGAGATATTTTGACGTGCAACCTTTTTTGGACTGCATGATAACATAATATTAAGGACAGTAATGTAGCCAGCTTTGCATGACCTCAAGTATAAGGGCAGCTCTTACTGAAGAAGCAGCATGCCTTTAGGTGTCCCCCAAATGTCTTCATGGTTGATGCTTCAACATAAGGATGATTAAGAAACCACACATCCTACCAAAATACTGCACTCTAAAACTTGGAATAAATCCCCCTTTCTCTAGCTGCAACATTTCTGAGCAGGGCTTTAGCACTCCATTATTGTGAATGTTTTTTGGCCCAAGGCAAAAAATATTGACAAAGTTCCACCTCCAAGACAGTTATTGTCTCTGTATACTTGATAGCAGCCTTCAGAAGTTCACCTGCCAGTATTAAATCCTTGGTTTGGGTGAGAGAAGTAAAAATTTGCTAGCATTCCAAGCTATTTTACTGTAGCAGCAGCTACAGCAGCAAATCAAATTGTTCTTTCAATTAAACCAGTTCAGTGCCTTAGAGAAGAAAGATCTAGCCTTCTCCTTCTCCAAAAAAACTGCAGTTTATGCCAAGTCTGAAGTTTTTACTACAACTGAGAGGAAAAGGCTCAGATGTTCTTATTCTAGTGGCAAATAACCACGTCACAAAATAAAAAGTGTTTCAAGCCGTTTGCATATAACCAGAGGCCTGTGACATTCAAGGAAGCTAGTGCCAAGGCCTTCAAGGGGGCCATCACCAGGTTTGAACCTTCTTTTTGTCAGCAGCATGCACCAGCGGATTTGTTAGAAACTGGCAATACACTGGAACGTATCAGTGAGCAAGATCAAACAATGTGTCGTGATAATGTCCCAGATTTAAGCAGGCCAGAAAGACCACTTTGAGATGTACTAAAGCGCCTCGATAGGAAGTACTCAGGCAAGTAAAACAGGAGCCTTACACCCAGGGCCTTCTAACAGCAAGGAAAGGAAAACTCATTCATAGAAATCAACTATTACCATGACTGTTCTGAAGCAAAACACTGGGATGCAAATTTAGCTAGTTCTGAGTGAACAGCAAAATACTTTACTTTTTTACATCCCTCGCATAAAGACATCTATCCAAATACACACCAACTGCCCCACATATGCACGGAGTTTGTTTGCACGTGCAATGCAGAGTGACAGCAATGATTTACCTTGCTCTGTTTTCCTTTTGGGTTGTTTGGGGTTTTTTTAACACAGTTTTCACTCACTGGAAGGACCAGGCAAATAACTAAGATGACATCTGCTCACAGAATGTATAACTGTCACTGTACCACAGAGGGGACTTAAAAACTATGTGGCAGGGTCCCTTTAAATGAGATGGCCATGGCCATACAAGGATGGAAACCAAATGACCCCTCATGAGTAATCTATCCAGGTTAGAGAGGAGGTCATTGCAGGGGCACTACAGAAAGGCATGCACTCTGCATGGGAAACCAAAAGAATGTCAGAAACCAGAATTTCACAAGCTTTAACTGCAGAGACAGCATACTCGTTCCCTGATGCTTTTTAAAAGAAAACTTTAAAATATCACACCACCAAGCCAACATCTTAGTTTGAAACAAAATGTCAAATCCTCTACTCTTCACTTCATAGTGCCATCATAGCAGGAGACAGGAGACAGCTCCAAATCAAGTCCCTTTTATATTTACTCTACCACAAACCACTTTTTCTGTGCCTGTGCAAAAATGTGGCCTTATATTCAGAATGAACAGGTACCACCACAGACTCAGGATCAGAATGCTACTAGATGAGTTTATGATGTCCAGGCAAGTCCACCCCTCAACTCTCTCTCAATTTAATGGAAGTTCAGGACACTCAGTATCCCACAGGATCAGACCTTATGCTGGTTTAAAAAGTTATCCAAAATTGGATCACTAAATGGAGAACTATCACAGCTATTGAGAGGAGACTCTTCCCCTTTTCTTGTCAAAATTTGCTCAGTAGATAAAAATGTGTGTGCTATCTCACCTACTTTACCTACATGATATTTTCACTGGCCAAATTTAGTACGTTCCTAAAAATGTAAATGTTCCATTTCTCTTTTCTAATTAATGTTTCTACCATCTTCCTTCACCATTTTCTCCATCCTTTCAGTTGCACACACAAACACACATAGACTCCCCCATGACAAAGGCAGAGGAGTAAATCCAGCTTCTCTTCACTGATTATGGGCCTGGTTTTAATTTGTGCAGCAGTCCTTTTGATAACAATGCCTAGTTAAAACATCCATTAAAAGTCTGCATCAGTCATTTAATAGAGGAAGAATCTAATAGGGTTCCATTGGAACACCTCCATTAACTTTTAACAGAATTCTTTCTTACAGTCAGTGTTGTAAAACAGGGATATTTCACAAATTTAAGACCAGCCTCATTCTCCATGGGGTGACAGTTAGGTCACCGCTTCCCAATGTTTTTTGGGTAACTACATCAGTTCACCATTTCAGCTGCAACAATCAGTCTCTTCACAACTTATTAATTGCAGCTTGTACAAAGTGCCTCAAAAGTCCCGGTTGCACAGCTGGTCATAATACATATAATAAAAAGCATAGCCACCAGTTTCTAAAAAAAAAAACCGTATTACCAACCATTAACAACAAAGGACCAGACCTAGCTTAGTAATTACTGATCTGTCTAACTTTTATTTAGGAACCTAAACTCCCAACCATGGTGATGAACTGATATCTAAAGAGATCTTGGGAGATCTGTCTAAAAGCTACATGATATCTGTACTGTACATACAGCAATTGCTAGAAAGAACTACTGTATGAGTAATATCCTTCCACACTGAGGTCTATTGGTAAAAAACAGCAAACAACAAAACCAAGTCCACCTTCCTGCATTCATTAGCCACTCTGTGTTGTTATCTTGGCACTTGCATCATGTTCTTTTGTAAGTAAATCTCAAAATCCTTACCACAGAAAGCTAACTACTGCTAACTTAGTTTTACAAGTGGAGAAATTAAGGCGCAGGAACAGAATCCAGGTATTCTAATTCCCAGCTTTCAAGAGCGATATCAAAGGCATTGGGAATTCACAGTGCTCCTTCAGGACTAGCTTAAAATAAGGGAATATCCTGGTTCTTGGCCAGAGTCTGAACAGTGGAAGTACAGTTTAACTCTCTAGCATGATGGATCTCCTCCAGCCACAGGAGCAGGAGGTACAGGTGCCTGAGGGAAATGAGAAGGGATTTACTCGGGAGAGTCCAGCCCGAACAAGCAAATTGCTGTAATGGAACAGGTCAGGACCCGCAACTTCCACTGCTGGCTTCAAATCCCTCCACCCACAGAAAGCAGGGGGAAATATTGTCAAGATTATCCTCCTGTCACACTTTCAGAATTAAGAATTTCATTAATCACTGAGGAGTTCAAAGATCCTGTAAATCTGATTCTGTTCGCACTTCCACTGGTTTGACACTGATGCAGATGTGAATCCATTGGCTGCAAATGAGGTACCCCAAATTGCATATGCATAACTAAGAGGAATCAAGTTCGTAAATGTTACGATTTTCTTAGTCTCAACTGTCAGTTTCAGCAAACTTGAGCAGGAGCCCTGAAATTGACCTGGCTTGTGTAGCAGAGTCTTCAGAAGAAAATAAGAATTAAGGCAATTTTTTTTCCCATTAGACCCTGCACAAGCTTTTAAAAAAAAATTAAAATCAAAATGCAATAAAATGTCCCTAAGATACATGTGGTTTTATACACACCTTTCTCAAGGAGTAAAATCATTCAGCTCTTGGCCTTGTGCTTCATGATACACTGAATTAAGCAGATGTTTTACTAGCACCCTACACAATTTTACTCAGGAGTTTGTTTACACATAAATAGACACAGACACACACACACACTCACCAGCTTTTCTCAGGCTAGATAACATACACCAGAAGCGCAGACAGAAAATGGAAAACAAGAAAGAACAGAGCTCTCTTTCTTAACCACTTCTATTATTTGGAAAAAAAAGACAACAAGGAGAAGTTCTGGGAGCCTAATTTTTTGTTTGTTTCATCCACTTGTTCATCATGGCCAACTCTAATGAAGAAATAGGAACAATACCTAGGAAACATCAATGAAAATAGGGAAAATGGGAGGCTTTTTAACAAGAAGAAAGAAGGTCTCACCAAAATACATTATCAAGAATCAATTTTTGTACATGCAAAATCACCTAAGCTTCGCCTGTGCTTTTGGGGAACTTTTTTCAGCTGTCTCAAGAGGAGCATAACTGCTGGAAAATGCAACCAGTATCTCTGAATAGAATAGCAGAGGTTGTTTCCTCACACAGGAAACTTGTGACAAGAATGTATCACAGGAAAAACAAGAAAACTGAATTTAGCCATTTAGTCTTAGGTTCCATCAGGATTAGGCTATGAATGCTCTCCAACCCATTTGCCACCACACAGTTACATTTGTATCTGCCCTTCCCTTCTGCAGCTTACCATCCATTACTGCATCCTTGAAACTGTACATGGTAATTGTACATCTCAGCATCTCACTTGCTGAAAAAAATAGGTGGCAGAAAGCATAGCAAAGTAGCAGATTTCTGGTGCTACTCAATCAAAAGCACAGAGAGAAAGGTTGTTTTAGAAAAAGTCCAAGTCATCTTGTTTTCAGAAGAAAAAAACAAATTTTGAGACAATTTTATTTGGGAAGCAGGGACACCTAGGAATAGATTTATCCTCAGTGGTTTACCATGCTAGGCAAAAATGAAGGCTGATAGGATGAATTGCTGGTGCTTTAATTTCTTTTTGTGTACCAAGAGACATTTAAACTACTTCAATGCTATCAAGCCGGGCAACGAATATGTCTCTAACTACAGAACGGCAAGTTTCTAAAGGAAATGCGTCACTTTAGAACATTTCACTGTACACCTGTAGAGCAGCCACGCTGGTGCTCAAGCACAAAGGAACTCGATTTATTCTGCGAAAAGAGGAGTAGCTAAAGTGCTGCTCATTTCTAAGAACAAGTCTAGCTGCACGTGGTGTATACTGCCAGTGAAAGCAGATTCACACTACAAAGCCGAGACTTTGTGCAGAAGCAGCTGAGGGATCGAGATAGGTTCTGTGATAAATGAGAGGTAATGCCCACTGCTGTGGGAGTGATACCCTTCAGCAGAAGGGCAGCAGCAAAACAGTGGTGCTAGCAACAAAGTTTCACGCTTAGATTTGCTACATCTTTGGTCTCAGCAAACATACAACAGCACTGACAGTGCCATAAACTCACAGAGCTTTGGTAAGATGCATATAAAATACAAATATGCAACAATCAATCAAAGGCAAAGAAAGATAGAAATGGGCAGGGTGGCATTGCACTGAGGAAGAGGATTACAAGAACTATACATTTTGCTGAATTTTCCCTAAAACTGCTACATGTAGTAGTCTCCAGTCTAGAAACCCCCTCTAGGAGCACTCAAAAGAAGAAATTCTTTTTTAAAGTGCAAAGTATTGCAGGGATGCTCGTCGTTTGGTCCTATTTATACACACTAATATTTTATTTCTGTCTGCTGTCCATACATAAAATACAGTACAATCAGATAAACCTTGAAAGATGTATCTGATCTATGCAAAAGTTATGTTGGAAGTACAGCACATGAAGGAGGGCTTTCCATGTGTAAACTGAACAGTTAATCTGAGGAACTGGGCCGTTCACCTGAAGAAGGGAACCATACTTCATCAGGATCTACTAGAAAAGCAGATGCTGCTGATTACTTAAGGGAAAAGAAGGAAAAAATATTAATGATAAAAATTTACCTCTGTCCCTGATAGATAATGGGTTAGATGACATGTTTATTTGATCATCCAAGTAAGTTTTTATTCAATCTACCTGTTCCCTAATGAAGTAAATTGAAAGTTCAAATGAAGTACTCTTTAAGTATGATGTCACTTAGCAAAATACGATATAAATCATATGCTATATATGATTGTATGTATATACATATATACATACAAGTGATAATCTTTACAAGAAAGGATGAGAAACAAGCAGCTCATCATGGGCTATCAGTGGAAATGTATGTTAGCTGGAAGATTCCTAGTCTAGAGGGATAGGTGTGATCCAGTGAGGGACAGAACACTGAAGAAAGTGTAATGGATTGCGGACTATACTCCTAGCCCTACAGAGTTTGCTACAAGACTTCACCTTTATAGTGTCTCTCCTTACCTTTTACTCCATATTAGCAGCCTTCATCATGACTGTATACTTTGGGGTAGAGTCTGTGCTCAATGGTCCTAAATAGTGTTTAATTGAACAGGCTCTGATCAGAGCCTCTAGACAACAAAATGCTTGTTTCTCAAATCAAAAATAACAAAAGCAATTTAATAAATATATAAATGTAACTTAAACTCAAAGCCAAAGACTGTTTAGATATCTAGCTAACAAGAAAACCCAGGATTTAGATGTTTATGTGATCTCCTACCTTTAATTCAAATAAACCAGGCAAAACCATCCAAGTGTATCTCATGTTCCATTTGTCTTGAATACAAAGCCATTCCCACTACATTACTCAATCACATTCTTATCACTTGAGCATTAACTTTATTCTAAGATTCCATTTCAGTACAACTAAATGTAGCAAACACCAGCAGGACTGCTAGAGATAGATGACCATAAGGCTAATTTTAGAAATTTGTTTAAGTTTCTTTTTTTTTTTTTTCCTAGGAATGCATCAGTAAAGGAAACCCATCAGCTCTGGAGAGCACCAGAATTCAGAAGAACAGAGGCATGTCTCTGCAGGTTGACAAATAATTCTTAATGTTACACAGAATAAAACCACCCTGTAAATATAGAGGCCAAGGAGTCAAAAAAAAACACCAAAAAAGGTACACAGCTTATTGGATATACTTCAACTGCAGAAACACCTGTGTTAATTACATCACTGACACTAGCGCACAGTAATCAGACGACAAAGTGTTAACAGTCAGTGAGTTGCCATGTAATTACGGCTACATCCAATGAAGTTACCCAGTACTATATGTACTGCATTGTTCCTGTTATTATGTGGTAACTATCAAATTACCATGTGTCATCACTGTAACATTAGGTTGACCCACTATGGAAATTCATTCTGTTCAACAGCAGTCTAAATTCTTCATTTTGTCCCTCTGGTGATGTGGACAGGTGGATTACGTACTGAGCTATACTAAAGGTTAAAGGACTAGGTTAGGCACTTCATAGATTAAAGCTGATCAAACAGCCTGATTCTGCCACCTTTTCCCACTATGAGTTTCATTACTCTACTGCAGATGGGATAATACTTGACAGAGTACTACTATCTGTCCCAAAGTGATCATTTTCTCCTTAAATTTCCTGTAAAACCTACATCAACTTTCCCTCTCTACAGCTGTAGTAGTTACTATCTTAAAAAAATAGAGTAGAAAAGCAGGTTTTGCTTGCTGTAAATGGAAGGGAGTCAAAGATGTCAGGAGATCCATTTAGGACTTACACTGTTACTAATCTATTTTACTGAGAAGACATACAGAAAATAATACTATGATGGGAGGAAAGAGTATTAGGGTTTTTTTTAAAGGGACAAACAGAAATAGATACATCGTGATAAGATTTGGTTCACACATTTTCTGCATCTATATTTCTGTGGAGAACAAAATTAAGTGTTAGAAGTATTTTAAAATAACATTAGGAATACACACATACAAGTCTTGGAAACAGCTCAAATGAGGGAGCAAAACTGCGTGTAGCTCTCAACCTGGGAACCTCCCACACTACAACAAACTCATTAGCAACTGCTAACAAGCCACCTGGTGTGAGCTACATGGTAAGTGAAAATACAACGGTGAGGATGTTATGAAAATGGTTATCACCCATCAGCGCATTCACTACAAGGAGTATTTTGCACATATATTTTACATTAACACTTGGAAGGTGCTCAAATGTTAGGTGAACGGGAGTCCACACAAGAGCCTGCAGAGATGACACGGTGGTTTCAAGGGCACAGGACTGTTCACTACTAGTTTAAGTGACATCTAAATAGAAATAGGTGCACAGCTAAATTCATACACAAATGAAAGTCAGAGATGTTAAGGGGAAAAAGACAATTGGCTAATTATGTAAATAAAAATTGAAATATTATAAAAGATTTATCAAAATGAGGAGGGAGTCTTTTCTTACCATGATTAGTTAGCACATAGCAGAATCCCTGAGAAGACAAGACAATTACTGTTTCACACAGGTTAACAGAATCAGATATAGCGTCTGGGGAAAGTAAGATTTATCAACAACTACCATGTGTCATCTTCACGAGGACTGGCCTCAGGTTTGCAAGTGTGTCTGAATTAACATAGAGGTAAAGCACACCTTTTTTTTTTTTTTTCTTTCTGAAGAAAGGCCTGAGGTCTCAGAAAAACACATGGTAACAAGCACTTTTGCTGCAGAACACTTCCACCTCAACAGCTGCAGCTCACGGTTGAGTTGTTCAAAACAGTTCATTAATAGGTAAAGGTAGTCCTTTGGTTACATCTGGTAAAAAATGGCTTGAAGGCAGGTTTTTGCCCAAAATGGCTCAATTCACTTCCCCTTTGCACTTTTGCACAGAGCATTTCTGACTGCTTGCTACATCTCTCTCAATCTGCCAGTGGCTCTGTGGCTCAAGATTACAGCACTGGAGATGCATGCAATTTTCAAGGAACTAACAGCAAGTTAGCAACTGTACATTTATTGTCAAATCGTGCATTGTTGTCTCTTCAACAATTTACCTCCAAACTTCTTCAGAATTTTCTAGAATCCCTTGCAGAATCTGACTCCCCTTATGTGTCAGTCATTTCAAAGTTGTTTAATAGGGAATGGCAGTCAGTGGAGCCAGATGACAATGGGAAGAATAACTCCTTACAAGCAATTTCAACAGAAGACCAGAAGCAAGGAATGGAAACAGACCCATGTCCTCATATTACATCTAGGTTGTTCTTACACTGTCAAATATAGTGCCTCCAAATCTCAAGTGATATTGCTCTGTTTATAGTAACAAACATGGTGGACTAGTGTACGCATAATTCGTGAGGTTTCACCACTGTGTCCTCTAGCCCCACTCTAAGGGGACATAGTGAAACAATAACAGCATCCTACCCTTGTTTACACTGCACCATTTGCTACCCCAGCAGTGAGACACGCACTAAATCTGTAGCCTTTTACAACAGTTTTGCTACTCAAGATCCACCCTTGACTCTAAATGCGCCAAAGAGATTGAGTTCAAAAAGTTCTGTGTAACTTAACTTGACGTCACATCTGAGAAACTGCCCTGCTAAAAACCGTTTTTGTACAAATAACTTTTACATGAGCCCATGAATATTTCTGTGATGCAATGACCAGCATCTCCAGCACCGGGATCTTTCAAAACATTGCCTTAAATAAAAGCTTTGGGGCCAATGCTACCTGTATGGCTCATGGAAAGTAATGAACCAAGTTATGGAAGAGGGAAAATGAGGACTTTGTCTCTTTAATTTTGCATGCATGATAATGTTTTTAACCACTAAGGTCATACCTGCATGTGATGACTGACAACTTTTCAGCTTGATTCAAAGCAAACAGCTGTTGGTTTGATTGCCTAGCAACTAAAAGTTGATGGATGACCCTTAAGATGGATAACTACCATAAATCACCTCATTCAGACTCTCAGGGAAAAAAATTAAAAAACAATGGTTTTCATGACATTTGCTGCACTCCATAATGTGCCATGATAAATTTGGCTGCCTTATGGATGCACAGTTGTGGCGGCTGAAATTAGACACTTTTGTTTTCTGCATTCTGCACTTCTTGTAGCCCCCTCTGTAAGGTGTGTTCATATTAATATACTCCACTGTCAGAAGAAGGCAGAATACCAGAAGCTACTGTCAGTCACCACAAGGCAGGGAGAATCTGTATTGAATCTCTGCATCACCAAACAGCTTTTAATCAGGAAACAGCAGTCTTATATCATAGCTATGGCACGGGGCTACATGCATTAATAATGGTTACAATATATTTAGTGTAATGACTTGACCCCGGTCAACATTATTGATGCTGTGATTAATATGAATTTGATAAACTACTTCCTCTTTGAAGACATTTTGTATGTTTCTCAAGCAAGAGAAAAATACTTTTTATGTATAAGTAAATATAGCAGGTCTTCATAGAGGCATTCAGATTTCAGCTGCACAGGTGTAAAAATAGATTTCTCAGGATTTATACTAGTGTCCCTGAAATTGAAATCAGGACCACATGAAAGAGGATGGGGAAAAAAAACAGAAAAAAAAAAAAAAAGAAAAAAATCCTCATTTTCATCTCATTAATAAAAAAAAAAAAATAAATCCAAAACCCCCAAACCATGATTCTAAATGGAAGGCCATATTCCTCCCAGAGAGTGTTCAGACAGAAAGGGAAATTCCCTTTTATTGTTCTAGATAATAGGATTTCTCTGTTTGTTATGTACAGAATACATATGCATTCAAAAACAGATGTTCATAATTGTTTCCATTGTTGGGTTTTTTTTTAAACTCTTGAGCTTGACTATTCATATGAAAACTCTCGTACTGAATTTGGTTTATGACAGCAAAATGATTTCTGGTTTTCTTTAACCAAAAAAACACACGCACACACACACAAAAAAAAAAAAAACAAACCACCAAGGAGATAGTTTGGTGCAAGTTTTAGTATATCCTTGCAGAAGTGCTGCTTTAAATGCTAGTATGTAACGGACGAGGGACAAGTGTGGTAAGAGCTACCTTCCTCTTAGTAGATACATGTCAGCCCACATGAATAAACTCGTGTCCAATGCATTTTTTGGTATGATACAGTAATTCCTAAACTGTGATACATGACCCACTGAAGGGAGGCAGGTCAAGAGGGACACAAGCTATGATTAGAGGCATGAAAAAGAACTCCAAAAACTGAATCAGTGGGAAATGGAAGGTATCAGTGGAAATCAGAAAATCAGAAATTGGATGGAAATGGAAAATAAGCAACTTCACCTGGAGACCGGACAGCTACCTGGAAAAAGTAACTGGGAAAAGGATGCTAAGGGAAGAAAGTTTCAAGGTGGACTGAGCTGTCAGAACACATGGGGGAAATGTGCTTGAGACCTGCTCATACTGTATCTAGACCGATGCTACCAGTTTCAGGAACTTCCCCCTTTACTGCAGTCAGTTGAGCATTTTCTGAATTCAAGTTAATTTATTTCTAAAAAATCAAAAAGTGATGTTCCAAAACATGAATATTCTAATAAATTAATGAAGCACACTGGTGTGCTGGTGGTACTAGATCAGAAATAACACTTAGCTGAACCATGCCTTCAGATTTTCAGCAGGTTGTAAGCAGTTTTCTAAAATTATATTCTGAAAATATAAGGTATGTTTTCACCTGTAAGATCGCAACTTATGTTTCTTAATTTTACATAAAAGTAGAATGTAAGCACAGTATGCATGAGGCTGTTGAGGTCTGTTGCATTTCTCAACAACCAAGAAAGCTGATGCTCCACCAGGTATGTGAGCAATTTACCAGACGCTCCACTTCTGTAAGACACCTCAAGCAGTAAGTGAATATATAGTTTAGATACTCTTTGTCTCACCCAGCAGAGATGAACCTGGCAATGTAACAATGCTAGTTGTAACGCAAGTTATTTGGAGTTTCTGCAGTTTCGGGTCACAGCATTCCATAATCAGTATTTTGCATCATTCAGCCACAGTACCCCTTCAACTGAGAACCTAACTAGCGTATTTCACACAAACAAGGGTTTCAAATGCACCTAGATATGTTTAACATAAAAGCACTTATATACATATAATATTCAGACACAATCTCTATTTATTGTCTCAGCTTTAAGTCTTGGATGCCTCCGTGAAGGACCCACTAAAGAGGACAAGACGGTATGCTGGCCCTTTAAAACTGAAATGCTTGTTTCCTTTCTGTAAGAAAAGTAAATCATGCTATAGTGAGTGGAGCTTTGAAAAAGCATCCATCCATTAAAGTTCATGGATCCTCGTTTCCAGATTGTCCCTCCCCTGGCTGTGTCTCAAGTTACAGCCTTGTACAATCCAAGTCTAAATAATATTCACTATGATAAATGACACCATAACTCCGATATCCACAATCAATCTTTGCTTTAAAGATACATCCATCTTCAATAATGTTGATGGGGATTCTGTAAAATGGGAAACGTGACTGTTTTCCCGACCTCCTAACAGTGGGGGAAGGAAGCTCTGAGTGATGGCTGTCAGCCCACATCTGGCTGCAAAAATAAATTAGCCTTATGTAGACAAATGAAAGGACCAGCCCTGACTAGAAAACAGCCACTCCTGAGCAATGGCTAATTTATAGGACTCCTTTCTGGAAAGTTCCTAGCTAAGGCTACAGTCTCCTTAGCTATCTCTTTAAATGATATCTGATGCTGTAAATAACTTCAGTGTGGTAGGAACTATGCAAAGTACAAAAAGTGATTTGGTGGGGGAAGGGGAGGAGACAATAACTTTCTCACATTCTTTGTACATGATCAAGACGTAAAATTCAGCCACTTTAAACACACTCGCACGCGCACGCAAACAAAAGTTTTGTTTCAGCAAAAACGTCGTCTTATTTTGAAAATATGCTCTTCTTCATTTGACAGAAGATTATTTTTTACTTTAACTCCTTTGTCATCTCCTGGGCTGCAGGACTGAGGCAACTATATTGCAAAAATTAAACTATTCAGTGCAAGTGACACCTTGAGGTCTGGGGATTATTTTTTTCCCCATTAAATGCTACCAAGTTTTGTTCCTCCTCACCTTGCCCCCTCCAGCTGATAGATGACTTTCACGAGAGGTGCGGCAAGTCCTACCATGTCAGTCCCTCTACGCAGGTACTGTGTGGCTCAGATGTTGTGAAGTGGCATACGGAGAAACTACCTGCTGTATTTATTTCAGCACATGGTTTCAGAATAACCTGAAAGAGAATTTAAACGGGAAAGTGGAAGAAGACTCCCTCTCACTCACTGCCTTACGTGAAGCACAAATCTCTACCTGTGCGTAGGACAGTGGCTACCCTTTTCTCATGACTGAAATGCTTTATTACCTTATTCTTTATGTCTTTGACCTTGTCCTGCTGTAGAAAAACATAGGACTTTAATTCTTACAGCGTATAATATATGGGATTTATTAAAAAACAAAACAAAACAAATCAAAACAGTAGTCCTTTCCAGGAGGAGTGGGGAAACGGACAATGGAGCAGCCTGGTGCACGTTATTTCCGCACACCGGCCAGCCAGCATGGCACCTGGGCATCGCGGCTCCCGGGGGAGGGCTGGCAGCGCTGGGGAGGGCTGGCAGCAGTGGCAGCAGTGAGGGTTAATTCTGTGAAGGTTGAAGGACTTACAGTAATGCTGCGAAGACAGAAACATCACAGGCTTTCCTGGCAAGAGGCTCGCAGAGGGTAGGAGGGGACTGCGAAATGAACTCTCTCAGGCTTTGTCGTGTGCGTTTCCCAAGGCCCGGCCTGGCCCCTTTGATAAATGACACATGTCATTCTGTCAGGGGCTGACACTGCAGCTGGGAGGGCCGGTGATGTATGGCTCCGCTGAAAAGGAAATCAACTTTTTGGCACCAAGTAAGACTGTGCCCTGTGTAAGGATTTTGTTTCTCAAAAAGTGAAAGATAGACTCAGGATTTAAAAAAAAAAAAAAAAAAAGTTGAAAAACAGATTGAACGACAGCTTACACTTAACATAAATTAACTCAGTAATGGTGAAATGTGCTAGCCTGTGATAAATAAAAGCTACATTAGTCAATTATTAATCACACTCCAACTTGTAGCCAAAACCCATGACTTAAATCTGAGGCCTGAGCTGCCTTACAAACAGATAAGACAGTGTTTGATAGATGTCTCGCATAGTGTAATCAGGAAGGAATCAAAGGCTTAGTGGTTTAACCAAGGGGGGTGTGGAAGGTTCTGGAAACTGAGACTGGGTAAAGTGGATAACTGGATTGAAAGCGCCCTTTCACTGGGGATACAGTATATCTTTTGACTGCTTAAAAAGAGAGAGAGAGAGAGAGAGAGAGAGAGAAGGGGGGAGAGAGACATATCTGAATTTGGTTTAATCTTTTTTTTATATACAGGAATGTCTCGAAACTGTATTTCCCTCCCCCACCTCCCACCACCACCACCACTGTGTTAAATCATTTAAATCTGATCACTATTAAATGGATTCTCACCGAGACATCAAGTGTTTCAAATACGATCGTTTTGCACGGATTACAATTTAAGCATTTTATTTAATCGAATGAACTCGCATCAGGCTGCAACACATTCATGCAGATACAAGCTGTAGAGAGAAAGCACAAAGCTGCATAAACTAAATGATTCCTATTCAACCAGACTGTAAAGACAAAATAAAGGATTTCAGATACAAAGGAAAAACTAAACACCTAAAAACACCAGGAAGGAGGGGGGGGGGGGAGATGGGATACAGTATCTATAAACCAGCATTACACCTATGTGAAAGGCTGAACTTGTGCATCACCTTGATGAGATGCAATCACAGAATCGCACTGCTTTTTGTTTATCCTCTATCTGCACAGCAACATGAAGGACGCTGAACCCAAAGGTGACTTTTGTCCCCTGAACAGAGAGAGAACTAGCACCATGTAGCACTAAAATACCACTCCTACATGTTCAGCTGACCTAAAACTCTAGCCTAGGCTTTCTGGAGGCCCTCAACCCAGAAGTGACAGGATGTGAGTGTCACCGTCTTCCTCCCCGTGTGGATGCTCTCACAGCTCATTCACGCCACCCAAAGCTCTGAGTAACTGGAAATAGAAGGTTTTGTATGATACACAGAGCCTTGAACAGAAGTATTTCTTAGATGAATGGTAGTCTCAGGTCCTGATCTAGCAATGGGCTGTACATGGGCACACCCCTGTGACTGCACAAAGCCAGCTGCTGGTTCGGGGTCTTCTGGCCAGGTAAGTCACTTTCTAGCATCGGTTGTGTGTTCACCAGCAATTAACAACGAGCATCACTGGGATGGGGGCTCGCAAAATTGCTATAGTCCCTTCCCGATCCAAGCTGTAATGAGCGCTGCTATCAGCTGGAACACTGCATTAATGTTTGTTTCTCAATCGGTAATTTCCATATGCTTTACATCATTTCTAGTGATGTATCAATCACACTGGTTCATCAATAACTTGCTTAATTCTCCCGAAGCCTCGGACATCATGTGTAATTGCAGTACCACACAACTGAGTTGAATTATATTAACCAGTACACAAAAAAGACGCAGATCCCAATGAGGAATGGAAGCATTCACAACATCAACCATGAAGGACTTTATCAGATGATTTTCCGAACCACAAAAACACTGCAGAAAAAGCCTCTGACCTTTAAAAAGAATGATTTACCTTTTTCCCCTTCCCCCCAGCACATTACTACTTTATAGTACAAAATATCGTAACTTTTAAGTGTTTCTACATGGGATGGGGTCCTACTGTGCTTGGTGCTGTACACACATGCTAGGAAACAAATGAGCTTTTAATGTTAATCCAGTGAAACTGCTTTCTTCAGTTTACACATGCTGTACATGCTTGGTTTTTTTAACAGTACGAAGATGAATACAAAAAGGAAAGAATCTGTAACTGTAAAATTTACACCACTAGTTATAGCCAATGTTTAAAGTCTGTATACATTCATATGCATGTATGAAGGTACATTTAACCACATAGATTCCCTTGCCCTCCGACGTGCCATCAGGATTTTACATTATAAAGTAATGTACTACTGTAAAGTAAAATATTTCTTTACACGGTGCTGTGGACTTGCCAGTAGACCCAAAAAGCGATCCAGTTTACTTCAGTTTTAGAAGTAAGGTAGCAGTTTCGCTCAAGTAAGATCTCAGATAATCTCAACCAGCTGAAAATGACAGCAGTTGTCTAGATCACAGCAGCTATATACCCACTCACCAACTTCAAGGTGGTGCAGAGAGTGCTTAATTGAGGAATTTAAAAACAACTGAAAGAAGCACAAATTTCAAAGTAAATGAAACAAGGAGACCCTTTGAAAACCAAACTTTAGTGACAGCCCCTACAGAGAGTACAGCTATTTTCTCAATACACGTAAAATTTGACTATGGAAAGGAAGAGAAGGAGCAAGGGAACAGTGTGTATTTAAAAACACGTGCACACCGTCTGGTGTTTTAAACTTTTGCCTTCCTATTGCTAAAATGTCATTTTTTTAAGTCCATAAAATTTCAGATAGTGTGCAAAATGTTTATATATTACCAAGGTCTCCCTTTAAAAGGTTTATACTTTTACTTTATGACCTGTCCTTGATTTGACACTTCCGCTCATCAGAAAGGGATTTATAAAATAATCCTGAAGGTGAGGAACAGACATCTGTCAGGGACTGGCTGAGTTTCACTTTGCGAAATTTAAGAAGGGAGAGAAATCCTGTTAAGCTCTCTTTAGTCACCAATAGACATCAAAGGTAATAATTAAAGAAGACAGACGTCATAAAAATAAATTTATGTAGTTCTTTATAAAGCACAAGCACTCTAGTGTGTAAAATATCTACTAGAGTGAAAGAAAATACAACATTCCAAATGAGCAAAAATCTGTTTTGTTTGAGTTTTTTTGCCTACTTGAGTAACATTAAAAAAAAAAATACAAGTTTAAACTAAAGTCTTTCAAAACCTTTGCCATCTGTGGGTACATGAACTATGGATGACCCCGAATGATTTGCACTCTGCTCAGAATCCCTTAGAAAGCACGGGAAAAAGTATCATTAAGAATGACTGATGACTGCCAGTCATGGTTGACCTCACCCAAGCTTTGGTCTCTGCCTCAGTAATAAGCTGTCCTTTATTAGCACCAACACTCCATAAAAGGGGTGTGTTTAGTCACAGGATAGTGGCCTTCTAATGCTCATTGCTTCTCCCTGAAAGATTGATTAGTGCTCATTTTTACTGCCTTCACAGTATATACAGTGACAGTGCTGCAGAGTGTCAGGGCCTGCAATATTGATGATAAGTACAACTACAAACTAGAGGTTTGGAAAAGGCAGAGGATTGGGAGTTCACTCTTCTTTTCAACTAGAAAACACTACCAAAACAAAAAGGACAAAACACAAGCTTACACATGAGCTACCAATATTCTGGTAAAGATAAACGGGGGGCTAGGGAATTCCCTCTCCCTGAATAAAGGCAGTTTAAAATACAAAACTTAACAGGAAAGATTGTCTTTTCATTTTGTTTTGAAAATGCACAGGCATTTTTCCTTTCACTGACCAGATGTTAAGGCAAAAAAAAGATTACACTGAAATATCATTCTTGTGTTTATTTTTTATTTCAGCAAGGCTTTTAAGTAGTGACTTACAGGATAGAAAAAAAAATAATCTTCTGTAAGTACAGAGAGTGAATGTTCCTGATTTGGAAGTTACTGCAGTGTCCCTTTGCAGCAGCAGGTGCCTCTTTGAGGGTAAAAAAGAAAGAAAACATGTTGGCCATGTGTCATCTTCTGCACAAATCTGCCTGCATTAACATGATTCCTCTGCAGCTTTTACTCTTACATTTGAAGTCAGTGGGATCTATGCAAAATCCTTCAGTGAAATTAAGATCTGGAGTATAAGCTGGCACCTCTGGAGAAAAAAAATGTATAGTAGAATCATGTAACGTAGTATGCAATTGCATGCAGTGCAAGGCATATTTAAAATACAGCAAGACCCAGATGTGGTCCTTGCAAAGCATCAGCACTGCAGTGATGAAAGAGCAGGTAAGGATTCATGAACTTTTTCATATTAAGAAATTCCAACCTGAATACATTACTTGGAAGAGCCATGCCTTGACTTGATTTAAAAAGTAGAACAGAATTGAAAACAGTCTTTAAAATTGGTGGTTTAACCAGAGACTTTATAGCATACGAGGCCAGCTCAAAGTTATACTGTAGTAGTTTAATATGGAACAATTTGTCCATATGGTTCTTCCTGGGAACGAGTCATTTCACATGTTACAGCAAGATACAGCTGAAAAAAGGCATGTTTCACTGTTACTTTTATATAGCCGGGAACTTGAGCACGGCAACCTCGTACCAAAAAGTATTACAGCAAGAGTTTACTGCATTAATAATAGGATGCCCTACTGCTGTGACACATTCTGTACTTTGAAATAAATATTAGTCACAATAGATAAGTTTTA